>NC_041411.2:1427981-1435481 GCF_900747795.2 Erpetoichthys calabaricus | reverse complement strand
GGCTGCTTTATCACATCAAGTTACATTTATGTTGAAAGAAAAAGGAGGAATGTACAGAAAATGCTCTAAATCTCTGAAGATCACTAAGTGCAGATTTCATAAGTGTGCCCGGTCTTTATTGTAAAACAGGGTGGCACAATGGCAGTGAGGAGACCAGGGGTTCACACCTCGGGTCCCTCCCACTGTCCACAGACTGGCAGGATAGGTGAATGGGCAATGCTGAATTATATATACAGTATGTGTATGTGTGTGTGCCCTGCGACAGACTGGCACCCTGACCAGGCTTTGTTCCTGCCTTGCGCCCACTGATAGCTGCTACCCTGCCATAGATTAAGTGGGTTACAAAATGACACAATTAATCACAAATGCCACATTTCATAATTTTGACGTGGAGATCCTAGGGGGCTGTGTGTGAACAGATTGCCGGGCATGAAGTTGGCACCTCTCATTATGCATCTGAAATGAATCCTCATGATGATCATCTACAAGCTAACAGTCGTCAAGTATTAACTTTGCCCTTTTCCAAATTTCAGACTCGGCCGGTGGCACCTGTTGAGATTCACCTGCGAGTGCCAATGCATAAGCAGTGCCAACACGACAAGGTGTCGTCCAAGTGCCTTCAAACAGAAATGTTAAGTAAAAACGAAGGCTCGAGGTACTTGGGGGCTGAAGCAGTTGTTTTGGTGCCCTTAGACGGGCATTTCAGGTGACACAATGGCCGCCATCTCCAAGGCAGACTCCCCTCCCCACATCAGTCCCTGCGTGTCCATCACAAGTCCGGCTGAACGTTGTCCATTTTGTTCCCGTTTTCTCTCGATGAAGCACACGCTCGGGGACGTCAAGCAGTGGGCCGCTGCTCGCCAGCGTAAGGATTGTGGGGGTCAGTCTGCCAGGGCGAGTGCAGATGTGGACATGACAGCAAACACAAGCGAGAGTGTCGGCCTCGCCCTGTAAAGCTGCGTCTCCTCTTTAAATGTGCATGAACTAAGCTGGTGATGCCAGTGCGTGTAGTCGGCCAAACTCAACTGCAAGAAGACCACCCAGCGCCTCGGGTTACAGCCTATGGGGTCCTAAATGAACGGAATTTGTGTGCGTCTACAGCTGACAATAAAACGACGTGTATCAGCGGAAATGTGCCAAGGGCCTGCCCATCACAGCGGGCTTTGTGGCGGACAGAATCATCACCCAGCACCTCGTGAGTGCCTGGCAGCCTGTGGCCAAACGTATATGGACACCCGCCGGGGGGCATCACATCAGCAGGCAATCTCTATTGACTAACACAGGATGCCACCTTGGCCACAAATCCGGGGCCAACAACACCTCAGCCATGAAGTGGCAGACCCCACCAGGAGGTCGCCAAGTGCCAAGGTGCCTAAACATGGCATGTCCAGCATGGCATCCCTCACAGCAGACCCCCACACTGCCTCTGGAAGTGACATCAGCATCGGGAGTTTCATGCAATGGGTTACCGAGATCACCAAGCGCAATGCCAGGCGCTGGCCAGAGTGGCAAATCACACCTCACCATCTAGCACACTGATGAGAGGCCACAAGAACACAACCTCAACACATCTGGAGGGAGGCAGACGATGACAGGGTTTGGGCTCGGCCCCTTGCTGCCCGTCATTGGCACTGTTAGGACACTGTGAGCCATGTCTTCTCGCCCAACATCCACACCTGACCAGATGAATTCCCACAGACACTCCAAAATCTCGTGGAATGAGAAAAGTGTGGGCTGTTATCAAATTGAGGGGGCAACTCCTGACGTGGTGTGGGTGTGGTGGTCTCTTTCACCATACAGTCTACATGCTGGCTATCCTGAGGTCACAAAAGCGCAGGCCTGGTGCCCCAACTCTCTCTTACTTAAGATGCCAGCCGGGGGGCACAAACTCACATTGGGATCACACTGCTTCTCTGCACTCAACGCAAATCCCCCTCAGGCCACTTAGCCTGTGACATGGTGGTCTGCTCTGCCACTCCAGAGTGGGCCCTCTCTGGACGTGGAAGAGGAACCCTGCGAGACCCAACAGAAGTCTCCGAAGTCAAAGTACGGGGTCCTTCTGGTCTGGAGGAAGACGTCAAGAAATCACGAGGTCAGGCGGCAGGAAACTCAAGTGGAGAGGAAGCAGCTCCGGAACGTTCTGGGGCCACACAAGTCTACCAAGGAGCAGAGCGCATGACGTGAAGCAAAGAGAGAGCCAACTAACGGCCAACTGGCACTTTAGAGAGTGACACGACACCTGGCAAGACATGTCAGGCACCTGCTCACTGCCACTCCTCTTCATCGTATGTTGGCCTTCACAGCTCTGAATGCAACTCAAACCAGGAAAATAAATGGTCTCCCCTGGACCTCCTCGTACCCTCAGATATGGTGGTGGAGATTTGAGGAGTAAACCGCAAGACAAGGGTTACACTTCTACACCAGCTGTGCCCTGAGGGCCCGTCCATGTCGTAGTGACACACTTTAAAAATCTATAAAAATAATAAATGTCAATTTCTCTTGAGAAGAATCGATATTGATGGCTTTCATATCTGAGGGCCACTTGGTAGACAATAGTTTTGGTTTTGCTATCGGGGGCGAGAATGGAGCTGTGATCACTTTGACAAAAGCGTCAAAAGTTGGCGAGGCATCTCTGGCTAAGTGGAAGGTGGGTACGCTCGAACATCAAGCGTTGGCACTGCATTTGATCGTGGAGAGCGTCCCCGACGTGGCTCTGATATCTCTGCCAATGAGCAGCTACCCTCTAAAACACATGGAGCTCTGATCTCGCTCTCAAAAATGTCAAACGTTACTCCTCAACAATCTGAGCAAACAGGCATCGTGCGCTCCAACACGAGGAGACAGGAAGAGCGAGCGAGTCGAGCGGAGGCTGGCGCGTGAATGAGGTTGGGCCCCGCCCTGCCCGGCTCCCCCTCCCGTCCTAATCATGTAATAAATCAGTGCCACAAACGAACTCTGATACTGAGTGCGATGAGAGAAGTCGCGGAATCAACTGGAATGTTCAAGAAAATACTAGAAAACAAAAAAAAAACACACAATCTAAATCCGTGAAGTTCTCTCTCTTTAATTCTCGCGGATACGCCTCTTCATTGGGTGGTAACACGAATTAGAAGTCTCCGATTTAAAGTTTAAATCCGAACAATATATTCCATCTCTTTTTACTGTTCCGTTATTTCACCGAGTATTAAGTTCTGTTTGTTTGTGCTAATGCGATCTTTACTGTCATTTTTTGAGACTTTTGAATTTTCGTACTTTCATTATCTCTAATCTGCTCTCATGTGTATCGCGCCAGCGGTTTGGAATTCTTTACGACGTTCTACTTTGTCGTCTACTCTTTGGCTTTTATTTCCGGGGTTAAATCTCTTGGCACAAAGTCTCATCTCGCGGGACGTGAAAGTGTCTCTCTGAGAAAGTCACGTCTCGTCTCAGGCTAAAAAGTCTCGTCTCTTCCCAGGGTTTGTGTTATTATAATAGATAGATACATATATTAGATTAGATATTATATTAAACATTATATTAGATTATATATTAAATTAGATTATATATTACATTAGATTAGATTATATATTAGATTATACTATATACTGTATTATATTATATTAGATTATATACAATATATACACACATTGTATTTGAAACGCCTCCACTTTTATGTCTACAGGTGGCTCTGAGACATCACTCTAAAGAATGAAGTGAAAGCTTTAAGCGTCCCACCCAAGTCATCTAATGCTCTGGCTGGCCCACCTCCAGGTGGTCTACACACATATAGGCCGTGCTGCCCCGCTGTGCCCTCATACAGGTGGCATGTTTTAAGGAGAGCACAGCACCACAGGACATGTGCCCGCTAACACTAGGCGAGTAATCCCAGTTTAGATGCTCGGAAAGCCACTGCTGAAGGACGCGTCATTGTCATCATCGTCACACCAGCCTTTATCTGATGCCGTGGCACCCTGTGAGGATGCCAATGTAAGGGATGGGCCTGACAGCAGCCACACAGTGCAGCATCAACGAGACCATCATGGCTGTTCCTCTGCTCTCGACTCCTCCATCCTCAAGCCCTGCTTCATTCAACTGAGGACGCGGTGCACATGACATGTATGAGGACCACCGCCCCGGAGCGCCCCATCAAGTCACACAGTCACAAGCCCACAAGGCCTACCAAATGTGCCCATCCTAGTTAGGTGGGAGGAAAACTCGAGCATCACAAGAAAAACCTGCCGCCGTCTTTGTTTTAAAAAGAGTAAAAACCCTCCTTCTCCTCCTCCTCCAGCCAGCCATCACGCCTGTGGACTTGAACCTTAAGTGCACTTTGAAGCCCCCCAATATCAAATGAAGCCTTACACACCTAATGGCTACTCCGAGGCCCAGTGGACCAGCAAGTCGGCCTATAAATATTTAAAGACGCACTGCCTGGAGAAATCGGCTTTCACACAAAAGTGGAGCAACGCTGAAATCAAAGACCACTCGGGCGCCTCAAGAGAGGGTCCTCGTTTTCTTGAGGTGAGAATACGAAATCTTTACAACCACGGCAGACTCGAGGACTAGAGAGAGGAAGACAATCGCCAAGGCCAAAGGGCACAGCGCCCGCCAGTGTGACTGCATCAGCCTCGCATGTCAGCGCGTGCAACTGGGTACTCTAGGGGGTCCAAGTCAGACCCCCGCTATGGCACACACCCCCAGCACAGCGCTTACAAAGCTGCCATCTGTAACCCTCAAACAGGCATGTGTCACTGGCCATGGCCACGGGCATCAAGTCGACAAACGCAGCTGTGTGCGGCCCCCTCAGGGGTCACCGCTACCCTTGGCTGACTCCCCAAACCCACTTCACACATTTACTTCTCAATTTAGGAATTAAAACTGAAGCAGTAACTGTGACCCCCCCCCAATACACAATTCTGTGTGAGTGCGGGCAAGAGGGACAGACACAACGGGCAGTGCCTTCGTGCCCATGGTGCCTGTTAAATGAGAAGTGGGCAGCATACCGGCCAATCCAGTAGAGCAGATGAAGCAAACCCATTGTACTGGCACACTAACGGGGCACATTTAAACAGGAAGCACGCCCCGTCCCAAGATGTGCAATTCCAAGCGTGCCATCTGGAGTGGTCCGTCACCTCTTAAAGGTGACGTCACATGTGTCACTAGTAAAGGCTGGTGGGCACTTCTGTGTCAAGCTATCGCCACAGCTACACGTGGAGGCTACCCGGTTGAAACCAGTTAAGACCTCTGTGTCATGCCACACTATGGGCATGTGCCTCAATGCCAGTTGGTGGGGGGGTTTGTAGCACACAAATAAAGCAAGTGATCCTTCAGTAGGTGGGCAGTTCTCCCCCTCCAGGGTCCTCTGCAGGTGCCCATCACGTTTGCCATCTTCTTCAAACTCTCATCGACTTCCAAAGCGGCAGGTGAAGAGAAACGCCTTTCAGTAAAGACCTGCTGGCCAGACAAAGCCACGGGGGTCTGCAGCTCTGGCCCTGGTGGGCTACTCTTAACTACTCACCACTTTTTGCTTATGACTTGGTCCCCTGATCTGCTTCATTCCGTCCTTAAGCGGCCCCCCAACCAGAAATGAGATGTGAAGTGGGCCGACAGTTGACCCTCTAAGTCGGGGCACTCAAATGCCAACCAGTTTCACTCCATTTAGTTCATTAATGGAGAAGTCGATTGTTGATGCCAGTTAAACCCGTTCGTTCTTTCATTCCATGGCTTGCTGCTGCTCACGTTTGGGTTTATTTTTTTCTAAGAAGATCACCAAGATGTTTTGTGGACCCCAGCAGGTCAGCTTTACTTAAATTAGCAAAAAATGGGGGTTAGAGGGTTAGAATGAAAACCTGCAGCCACTGGGGCCCACCAGGACCAGAGATGGAGACCCCTGGCACAGGGTTTGTGTCAATGCAATGTGTAGGTGGTGGGCATCAGGTGGTACACCGCAGGCTACACGGGCACCAATGGAAAAATCAGCCTTAAGCCCACCCTGTTAAGAGTACCGCCACGTAGGTGAACCTGATTGGTCAGCTGACGCTGGGGCCACCCAGACTGTGACCTTATTGGACAAGCAGAGCGCCCAGGGATTACGGTGGGCATGAAAACACCCCCCCCAACAATAGAATATGGTCCAAAAAAAAAAAAAAAAAGGAAAGTATGCCAGGAGTCAAAACCAGAAACAAGCGACCAGAAATGAAACGTCAGAGTCAAGGAGAGTGAAAAAAAGAAAAAGCCTGACGCCAGGGTGCCAGCCAGTCAGTGAGGAGATGGAGAATCGTATCAAGTGGGGGGTGCACTGAATACACCATCACTGGCATATAAATAAATACAGGAAATGCCACACGACGTCACAGTCACATGACCAAATGAGGACATTCCTCAATTTACAATGCAAGACAAAAACGCATGAAAAACCCGAAATAAAAGCAGACGTGTAGAGCGGTGGGCACAAAGCAGGCCGTGTGGCACCAGTGGGTGACCCTGAGCAAGTTGAAACGCAGCCAGTCGTACCACAGATGGTGTAAGTCGCCTCGGATAAAAGGCGCCAGCCCACCAAGAAAATGGAAAAGCACGGCGGGTCAAAGGGAGTGCTGAACGATACTCCAGACCCTGTGGACATGTCTACGTACCCAATTGTCAGCTCTGAACACGTGACAAGGACGTGTGACTTCAGGACACCCGAGCAGCAGCACAGCAGTAACCAGACTTTCAACACGTGTCCCCTACAGCAGTCCCCCCAATTACGGCCATCCTGTAGAGGACGATACGCAGTGCTGACCAAAACACCGACTGAGGCCTCACCGCCACACACATCACCGCAGTCAAACTCTTACAGAAATGGCAATGACTGGCAGGCACAACATCGTCATGGCACACAATTCGCCCAGCCTTTGTCACGAGTGTGCACACAGGGGGGCTCCACAGACGCCATCTCCTTTACCCCCTGCAGAGTCCAACATCACATCTGTGTTTTGCCCGCAGATTCCACCTCTTCCATCACAGGACTGAATTAAAGAACGACGAGAAGGACGCATGCCCAACAGGGCTGGCTAGTGTACCCGCGAAGTGGGCAACAGGTGCCCAGTGATCTTTGGTGGACTTTTTACTTTCCCTTACTTTCACCTTCGCTAAACGGCACTGCGCCCAAACATTTATGATCTCTCTACTTCTGTGGCTATCCTGGCAAAGTGGGCACGAGGTGGAAGACACCACGAGCAGAGCGCGTGCGCACACACACACACACACGAGCCCCTTCAGCACTGCCAGTCACTCTTGTCTGGATGGGTTTGACCACCGCTCAGGAACAGTCCACACACAAGCCCTGGCGTTTTAATGGTCAGAGTAACTACAAGTACATGCATTTCAACGTGGATGGGCACAAAGCGCCAAAGAATGGCTGGAAGGGAATCTCCTCAACGTCTGGGTAAAGGCTCAGCACCCACCTGGAATGTCTGTGTGGGTGCTTAATATGGAGGTGCCACACGGCGCCTGCTGTGAGATGTACTTATCATCATCTAG